>NC_138057.1:41855426-41870426 GCF_964194185.1 Rhinolophus hipposideros | reverse complement strand
TGTGTGACTTTTGAGCTAGCGTTGCAGCTCTTTCTGGCCTTCTTAAGATACTCACTCTGGGGGTTGGAGGTGGGGAGGAATACCAGCTGACATGTAAGAAGTCCAACCAGAGGAGACTATGGCATTGTGAGACAACCCAAGTTAACCATGTGAAGAGCCACATGGAGAGAGATGCCTGATCAGCCATGCAATTCCAACCATTCCAGCTCAGGTGCCAGACATGGTGAGTGAAGAAACCGTCCCAGACATCCAGTCCAGCTAAGCTTTTAGATAACTCGAGCCCCAGTGCCATCTGACTGCAACTGCATGAGAGACCCTGATCAATAACCTCCCAGCTAAGCTCAGTCAACCCACAGGAACATGAGCAATAACAATCCATTGTTTTTAAGGCATTACATGTTGGGATGGTTTGTAACACAGAAAACAGATAACTAGAACATATACCATCCAGCCTTCCCTAGTTTTCCTAGGAAAAAAATTTTTTCTTCTATATTATTTTTGCCACATTTTGAGTGAATCGGTCTGTTGTTATGACCTAGCCTGGGAGCCTGAACACTAGTCAGGACATTGATGATGGGACGATGTTCTTTAATGATTGGCAAGGAAAAGTGTATGACACTCCAGTATAATTAGACATTCTATTTAGGCCTAGGAAACAGATTATGAGCAAATGGATACTGCTCTTCCTCGAGTTTCTTGGGGAGAGGGGAGCTGGCATTGGAGGATATTTCTGTGCCAAGAAGTTCCTGAATTGGGTGTTCAAAGAGGAGTGCCTCTACTAGCATTTTTTTTCTTAATCATGTGAACTATTTCAATTAAAGCTACCACCCCACCCCCACCCCAACAGCAACTACATAGTTGTGTTTTTTATGAAGACAATTAAATTAGGATCTTTTCCAAAATAAGAATAGTGCCTTCAAATTGCCCACATTTCTAAGGAATGATGGTGCTAATCATCAGTGCTATGTTGTAATTTGATTCTGTTCCATTAGCTTCTGCTTTCCAACTAAATAACACTGTGTGGTATTTGCTTTTCACCTTTCACTCCCAGATCTTCAAATGTAGATTTACACCTATAATTCATTCATCATCTCTGGATGGGCAGTAATATGTTTGCCTTATTGTATGGACAAGAACATGTTTGTTACAGTGCTGGTCCTTTTGCAAAGCAAGAATATTCAAGAGTTCATAGATTTCAAAATGTCTTGAGCTCTTTACTAACGAAAAATCGTCTTCCTATTAGTCCATATTAACCTCATCTTTCAGATGAAAAAAAAAACACAGATAAAACCCCAGACTTTCACAAAGAATGGGCTTCATAATATTCAGGTGGATAGCTGGTATGGATTTTAATTATCGTCTACCTAACCCTCCTTCTCCATGCAGGAAAAGCTTAGCGTGTCTGAGTGTTAACTTTTTGAGTTCATCTAATAGTGCCGAAATGGACTTTGGTATCAGATTGATGAGGTTCAATTTTAAGCTCCTATTATTTGGTTGGTGACCTTGGATATGGTACTAAGTCTCTATAGTCTCAAATTTCTCATATATAAAATGCAGATAAAAATAGAACCTAAAATTTCAATTCCAGAGAGGGCAAAGGGGCTGGAAATGGAGTTAATGATTGATTATGCCTATGTGACCAAGCTTCCATAAAAATCCCTAATGCTCCCCACTCAAAATTGGGGCACTTCCATATATCAGGAGGGTGATGCAATCTTCCCAAGTCTATCAAGACAGAAGGTCCTGGTCTCATGACCCTCCCAAGACCTTACCCTATATCTCCTTCATCTGGCTTTTATCATATTCTTTAATAAACTGGTAAACCTAAGTAGGTGTGTCCCTGAGTTCTGTGAGCTGCTCTAGCAAATTAATCAAACCCAATGAGGGGGTTGTGGGAACCTCAGATTTATAGCCGATTGGTCAGAGTATAGGTGATAACTTGAACTTGTGATTGACATCTGAAGTGGAGAACAGTCTTGTGGGACTGAGCCCTTAACCTGTGGGACATCATGCGCTTTCCAGGTAAATAGTGTCAGAACTGAGTTAAACTGTAGGATACCAGCTGGTCCCAGAGAATTGCTTGGTGTGGGAAAACCCCCATACATTTGGTGTCAGGTGTGTTGTGAGTTGGTAGCAGTGTGAGAATAAAGGAGAAACACAGGAGAAAAACTGAATCTTTTCAACTCAGACTGGCACAAGTCCACTGGCCACACTTTGACTAACACGACTATGTATAATTTATGTGTAAACACGTTCATTAAATAAGTAAATTCATAACATGGAGAAATGTTTGACAACAAGTTTTCTCCTGTATTTTTAAATTATTGTATGTTTCAGTGTCCATTCTTTAAGAATATAGGATAATTAGTTAATAAACTATGATGAAGTTTGCTCACATTGGCTTAATGATTTCTGAATCTTATATTGATGCATTTTAGCAAACAAATGCAAATATGATTTTCTTTTTGAAAGAGAAAGGTGTAGTGAGAAAATTGCCACATGCCAAAAGTTCAGAGATATTCCCTAGCGAAGAAAGAATGAAACTCAGTTCTAGGCTTAGTGTTCTGCCTTAAATAATTTCAAGAAATATCTTTTAAATTGAAGAGATATACATCACACAGTTTACATGGTTAGCCAGGAATTACACTGAAAGTTCATTAAATCATATCTAGGGAATTTAAGTGAACTCAAGTAAGTAAATTAAGTGCTGAGTTGATTAAGTTGTTAATTAGTTAATTAACTGTTATGATTTTAAGTGATGCCATTAAGAAACTGACATAAATTTCAGTTTTACTTTCTTATATTTAGAAGGTCTTCATGGAACTGTAAAGGCTTGAGGGCCTAATTCTTTCCACAGTTTTGAACCAAATAGAAACATATTTATAATAAGATTTTTATTATTTAGGGTTGAAGGCATTTTAAAACCATTTGTCTAGCTGCCTTTTTCTTTTTGCTTTTATAAGTCAGAAGATACTATCTTCATTTGCTTTTTCTTATAGAAAATAGAATATCTAAGTGAAATAAACACGAAAATACTCAGTGCATAACCAGTTTGATATATGACACCACATTTCTTTTTGGTGTTGTGTTGAAGCATGAAGGTTTGGAAAGGTAGATTCCAGTTATTTGCTGCAAAACAAACTACCCCAAAACTTTGTGGCCTAAAATAATAACAATCATTTACTCAGTGCACAAATCTGCATATTGGGCCGGGATGCATGCATGTTTAGGATTGGATGATCTATTTCGAAGATGGCTCATCCATATGACTGGCGAGCTGGTGATGGCTTTTGGCTGGGAGTTCAGCTAAGGCTGTCTCCTGAAGCCCTGGTTCCTCTCATGAGTCTCTCCTGGGGACTCTTGGGCTTCATCGTAGCACAGTAGCGGGCTAGCAAGAGTAAATTCTAAGAGGCCTAAACAGAAGCCGAATGGCTTCTTATGACCTAGCCATAGAAATGAAAAAGAAACATTGCTTCTACAGTATTATATTGGTCAAACAAGTTACCAAAGTCAATCCAGATTCAAGGGGAAGGGAATGAATCCACGGGAAAAGTATCAAAGATATAAAGGACCAATGCTGTTCAGTAAGTTAAGGAGGACTTGTAAACTCACCTAGTAGATCTGATTCTGAAAAAGATGGAGATTTAAAATTGTTCCTCCGTGAGGGCTATTCCATAATGAGCTGAACAATACCACGAGTAGATGATGCAGAAGAAACATTGGATTTGGACAGAAGATCTGGATTTGAGTTCGGGTTTTGTTGTATTATCTGAGAGATTTTGAGAAAATTATTTAATTTAATACCAGTTTCTGATGTTTAAAAGGAGGATAATAATATCTGCCCTATTGGTGTTCATCCCATAGCAGTTGAGACGTCCAAAGAAGTTACTGTACAGAAATGTATATTTTAGATGGAAAAACAAATTGTATATATATCACTGGGCAATCTTACTTCCAGAATATACCCATTGTACTTTTCTTCTTTATATACATCTGTTAATTATTTTATACTGTACTTCTATTTATTTGTGCACATGAGTAACCCAGAATTATTGAAATACTGTATGTTCCCTGGGAAATCCATGACTGCATGACCTCAGGCAATCTGCTTATACATTGGGAGGATGGAATGCCTTCAACCAGGGATGTAGGAGAAAGGACATTTCCCCACTGTTAGAAGTTTGCGCTTTGGGATGGGTAGAATTGGGGAGGTATAGGACCCTTACTTAACATTGAAATAGTACTTATGAAAGAGTGGTGCTAGATTTACTTGGGGTCAACCAAGTTTTTGCATCTATCAGGCTATAAATCTGGGAATGTGAGCCATGGTGCCAAAAGGTGTCAGTGGTTGCTAAGTGGTTGGGATTTTTGGTGGCAACCATGGCTATGGCCCAACAGGGAAAGCCAAAATAATTTAAACTGGTCCCAGTGAGTTCTTGTCATTAGTGAGCAATGCCAGCAACTGGGCAGCTAAGATAGCATTAGAAATGAGAAGAGTAGAAAAGAAGGAATTGATTAAACCTAGCCTAAGTGACTGTGATTGGAGATGCTTGATAAATAAGACTTAAATGCCCCAAAAGAGAGAGTAAGATAATACAGTGTCTTTCACATGAAAGTAAAACTAAATGGAATGTGTAAGCTGGTCACTGTAAAGACATGGGTCTGTGGGTTGGGGTTTGTTCAAGTGTTAGCAGAAATTGGAAAGCCACAGACCTTCCTCCAAAATCTCTCCAGGCCTTTTTTTCACACTTAATCTGTGTTGCACGTTTCATCTCCCTTACTAGGTGTGAAATCCTTGAGGGCTGTCTCACCCCCTTAAAAAGTCAGGGCTTAGTAAATGTTTGGTGAATGTACTTCCAAATGAGTCTAAGATATGCTATAGTAAATGCTGGACTGAATACTGGCGAGGAGATTCCTTTTGTACTCTTGTAAAATGTGTCAACCTCCTCAAAGACTGGTGAAAAGAAAGTGGAGGTGAACCACTTGGGGTAGTCAGTCAGCTAATTTTTGCTGCCTGCCTAGTGCATCCAGTGCTCTCAACTGCAACTGATGGACAAAAATTGATAGATGGGCTTGAATGAGACTTCTGAAAGCTCACAACTGCAGAGTTGAGTGTACACAATATGTACTTTGTAGAAGTGGAATTCTTCCCGTGGTGGCAGCATCCATATGGTACCTAAGGCTGATGTCCTGGGTAGTGTGTGGGTATAATAGAAATGGAGATAGGGAGTGAATAAAGTAAATATTCCAATCTGGTACTTAAAATATACTTATAACACTGAAAAACACTTTTTAAAAGCAAGATGAATATATGCAAAACAATGTCAGTGAAATCCCTGTTATTTGGACCAGTCAGGAAATAACGTATTTGTCAAATATTTAGATTTTTAAAATGTCCTGCTAGGATTTTATTTCATGGAAAATACTGTTGATTGTCTGTTCAATATCTGTTCTTTCTTTTTCAGTAACGGAACTCAAAATCATTTGATCTGGCCGTGTGCCTAACTATAAAATGACGTTTTTAGACCTTCTTGCAGATAAGGGCAAGAAGACAAGTATGCAAAAGTCACTAAGTGGGACTTCGCAAGATAGTTTTTCTGAGAAGACTGGGAAGCACAGCCTTTGTGACATTCCCTCATTTCTTTTCAACCTGCCCAGAATGCTAGCATGATAGTTTGAGTTCCAGCACCCATTTTGGGACCATGAGGCAAATCTGAAGATGAAAGTCACAAAGTAAGTTATTGGAGTAGAAAGAAAAGAGCCTGTTTTCCAGATGACCATGGCGTTGCCATTCCAGACCTAGACTGTCTCTCTTGTCTCAACCATTATTATTTTTTAATTTCTGTTACTGGTAGAAAAGAGCAATTATTTCTTCAGGATATTAAATGTAAAAAAATTATCTCAACATTATAGAGATAATGAACTTATTTTGATTTATGTTTTTTGTGTCTCCTTATTCCAGAAATGGCTAAAGCTGGATTACAAGTATTCTTAAAATACAGGGTTGTATAAACCAAAAATGATGTCAAAAGACCAAAAAATTTAGAAAAGGTAAAGACATAAAAAAGAATCAAAAAGAACTCTCTCCACATACTTCAATCTTTTGTCTCCCTTCATTTGATAATTTAAAGTTCCATCAGGATTTTTAACACCTTATGGTGATCGTTATGGACATCATATGTGGAAATTCTGATTAATAGAGACCTGTTTAATTGAATGCTACTAGGAAGGGGTCAGTGTAGGACAATGGAAACTTTCTTAACTGGCCACAATTTGTTTGCCTTGTCAGAGTGACAAATGCTCTCCAGTTCTTTGTAAAACATACCAACACATGCCCTCTATAGCTGGTTGAATAGCATCCTACCCAATAACTTGTTTCCCTGAAAATAAGACCTAGCCGCATAATCAGCTCTAAGGCATCTTTTGTACCAAAAGTTAATACAAGACCTGGTATTATATTACATTACATTACATTACATTACATTATATTATATTGTATTATATTATAGCTGGTTTTATAGCAAAATAACACTGGGTCTTATATTTTTGCTCCAAAGGACGCCTTAGAGCTGATTGTCCAGCTAGGTGTTATTTTTGAGGAAACACGGAATCAGTTGTGTTCTTCCCAAATCTCTATGTAGCAATTACACTTGTTACTATAATTATGTGTATATAATTTAATTAAATATTATGTGGTTTGATAATCTATAAGGGGGAAAGAAAATAGTGATTCCTATGAAAACTAAGTCAAATGCTTGGAAAGACTGTAAAGATTGGTTTTTCATAAAAATTTGCTTTGACTTTGGTGTGGAGAAGCCAATTGCAAGTCGGGAAAAATTTGTTAAGATACAGCTACCAGATTACTTTGGAAGGATATTTAAAAGATGGCACATTTTGAGTGTGCTGTGAAAAACTCCATGGGAAACTCTAAAAGAGTGGGTCCAGAAGCAAAAAGACTTAGTCCTACATCCAAAATTGGTCAATGCATATGTATTTAAGTGTTTTATTTGAAAATAAAATGTTTAAGGTATATATGTTTAAATAATTTTGCCCCCTGTGGGCTATTTTAAGTTCATCATTCCTTTAGGATGGACAAGAGTGCTTCTGCTGTGTGTGCAGAATTCACACTTATAGCAAGCATGTTAAATAAATAAATGAAAATCTAAGGGGATTAAGCAGTGATTAACTATACCGGGTGGCAAATAAGCGCTCCTGGCATTCCTACTATTAATACTATGTTATCCTGCACTGTTGGGGAACAGACATTACTAATCAATCACAGTCCTGAACTGGCTCTTTTCAGTGTTGAATACCAAGCAGCTACTACCAATCAATCAGTTGGCCTATAAAATGAAGTCTATTTGTCAACCATCATTTAGAGTGGGATAGCAAAGTATGTGAAAGTCATGGATTGGCATGTCACTTGAGGCTGTGCAGGTTGGAAGTATGTTAGGAAGGTATGTGAGGGGGATCTGGTTGGGACATTCACCATTACAAGGATTGCTAGAGTCCATCTGGCTAACCTCCCTGTGGGGACAGAGACCCAGAGAGCAGTTTCCAGGCTGTCAGCCTCACGTGGAAAGGTGCTGGCTCGGGTAGTAGATGGCCATCAGCTGTGACTAGTTGGCCATCAGCTATAACCAGTTAGCCATTAACCACTAATATAACTGCCGTGGCTGTGTTGGTTGGTTGGTTGGTTGGTTGGTTGGCAGAGAAGTGGACGGGGGATTGTAGATCGTATGGCTCTTGCTTCCTGTGTCTCCAACCCAGTGGCCAGCGAGAATATAATGGTATGACTCCCCTATCTATGGCTCCATGGGTGTGCATTTTTGGCCTCACAATATCTTGCATTCTTATGTGGGGAACAGGAGTAGAGTCCCGGCATGACACTCTCTCTCTAGGCAGTGTCCCCTTCCTCTCCACTCTATCAGTGTTTCTTTCAGAATTGTACCCTAGATGGAAAGAATGATCTTGTCAGAGAGAGAAAAAGTTCTATTGGGATGTTCTTCAGATTCACTGTGGCTGAGTCATGACTAGGCATGATAGCTGGGCCCCAGCAGCAGAGTGTTCAGATCTGATCCTGGTGTCACCACTTCCTAGCTATGACTCAGGCAAGTTACTTAACCTCCTCACGTTTCCATTTTATCGATAGCACGTTTGTTTATAAGGGTTAAATGCAATAGGCATGAAAGGCATAAAGGACTGGTTCCCACCACCTGCAAACTCTCTGCAGCAGGGTTTTGTAGACATGAATTCATGAATTCTGAAATCTTATGCACACATTTATGCTCAGGGTCCAGGACTTTCATCAGATTCTTAAAGGAATCTGGGACTAAAAAGCCAAACAAGAAAAACTTAAGGCTTTTTTTTTTTTGTTTAAAGCAGTGCCTACCGAATTTTAATGAATCACCTGAAGATCTTACAAAATGCCTATTCTAATTCAGTGCAGATCTAGGATTGGGCCTGAGATTCTACATTTCTACCAAGCTCCCAGTCGATACTGATGGTGCTGATCCACTCTCTGAATCGCAAGAGCCTAAAGCGTCTATGCCTTTATTTTCCTCTGTAATTCTGAGAGGAGCTGTAACATGGTTCTCAAAGGCCGAGCTCTGGGGCCAGACAGCCTGGGTTTGTTTTCTGACTTTGACCCTTACTAATTCTGTGATCTTGGTCAAGCTGCTGAGATTCTCTCTGCCTCAGACTCCTCATCGATAAAATAGAGGAAATAATAGTACCTCCCTAGTAGGGTTGATATGAGGATTGAATGAGTTAAAGAGTTTATAACAGTGTTCAGAACATAGTAAGTGTTATTCTTAGTTTATCAGCTTGTGATTGCACTCTCTGTTGCTACTGCCACTTTCTTAGCTCTGCCTCCGATGACTTACTGTTCTCTGGATTATCCCATGCCCAAAGAAGTGTCTCCTAGTTGGCTTTCCCTGAACACCAATGATATAAATAAATTTGTAAAACATAAAATATGTTTCCCTTAGGGTGATAGGCGTAGCAGAAACACTTGTTTAGCTATTTTTAGCTTAGTTATAGTTTAGTTTTTAGTTTAGCCCCCAAATGCTTTTAACAAACTAATTTGACCACAGAATCCAGACTGTTTTTTCCATCTAATTTCTAATTCACACACATAAGACCTGGTGCCATAAAGTAATAATCATGGCAGGGTGCTTATGAAGAGTGGCAGATAAAACCTGGCAACTCTGCAACGCAGGTACCATTGCAACAGAGAGAGTGGCTTCTCCAAGTCGTCTGGTGTGGAAAAGAAGCCTTGAGTCAGTACCATCCACCAGCTGAGTACCCACCCTAGAGCACATTCTTTGATGAGGGGCTGAGCACTAGTAAGTGTGCTTAGGTACTCCTGCTTCTGCCTCTGCCACGAGCAGGCAGGCGCACAGCTCACACATGAACAAGTACTGCCTCGCTCTGAGAGATGGGGATGAGGAAGACGTTCTCATCCAGCATTGCACTCACGCCGTCATTTTATTTCTCCTGTCAGCGTGTTGTCTTTAGTACCTAACTCTCTTCTGAGAACATATGGAAAAAATTATTCTTCTCCCTAACCCTGCCTTGTGGATCTCTTTTTTTGTCCTTTGGAGGAAATCAAAGCTTGTGGCTAAATGAGAGGATAACTGTTTACTTGTTTTTCTCTTTTTAAAAATGCATTCAGAGATTCATATTGAAATAATAGATTAAAGTTTAGGATTTGATTAGAGCAGATTTTTTTTGTCTTTGTTGAGGTACCATTTACATTAGAAATGCACACATTTTAAAGCTGTATTCAATGAGTTTTGACAAAAACTGTGCCTGTACAATCAATACCACAATCAGGACACAGAATGTTTCCATCACCCTGGAAGCTTTGCTTATGCCCAGTTGAAGTTTCTCCTGACCCCGATGGTCACTGATCTGATTTCTATCATCGTAGATGTGCCTATTCTGGAAATGGAACCTACATGCAAATGGAATCTTATGAACTATTTTATGTCTGGCTTGTTTTGCTCAGCCTAAAGTTTTTGAAAATCCTATTTGTTATGTATATTACTAGTACCAGTAGCAGAACCTTTAAGAAAAAAAAACCTTTCAGTTATCTCTGTTAAAATGTCAACCATTATAAATTATTAATAATTAATAATATAAGCCATTTGAAGCATACTTTATTTTTTTTAACATAGTCCAGCTCATAGGTTAGAAATCCTGCTAAGCCCAAAAATATTTGAGCAGCTATGATGATTTTGTCCTTGTGAGGGCCGTGTGGCATAGCGGGAAGACTGTGGTCGTCGCTCTGGCCCTGTCACAGACTTTGGGAGTCTCAGCAAGATCCATCACCCACTAGGGCTCAGTTTCCCCCTTCGCACTAGCTTTTGCTGCTTCCTGAGGCCCACTGTGGGTGGAACACATGTTGTTTTGGGGGTAGTCACTGAGCTGTGGAGCCAGCAGAGGGAGTAGGAGTCAACAAATGAATTGCAGAGCTTAGCCAGCACCTTGACAGGGCCTCTGTGATAGATGCCGCTCTCTGCTCAGTGACTGCACTGTTCCAGAGCTCAGCACATCCTATGGTGGACCAATTTTTAAAGTAACTTATGACTCCAGATATGATTTTTCAAACAGATTTCCCTAATCAAATGGGATTGCAAGTTTTGCTTTTCTTTAATTGCAAACAGAAGGAGGGGATATACAAATAAGACATAAGCAAATAAAATAGATTCACGTTCTATATTTATTTCAATCAACTTTTAGAATGCTATAATTTACTGATCATAACTCTAGAGAAGAATTGTAAAAAAATTTTTAAAAACGGCCTCTTTAGAGTTTTCAAGGGAAAAAACAAAATTGACTCATCAGAAATACAGTTGATAGAATTGTTGAAAATAAAATATTTTATAACATCATTATCTGAAAATAGTATTGAGGTTTACGCTGAGGTCAGATCTACATGAGCAGAGTTAAATGGACATTTCACACAATGAAATTCCCCTCATCTACCATCCCTGCACATTCAGCTCACAAATTTATTTCTGTTCTCTATTTATTTTGCTTCTATAAATATAACTGATGTTGCGTGAAATATTTACATTCTTATATTCGCTCCCAAATTCTTCTCTTTATCATACTGAATGACCCAAAACCAGAGAATGGAATTAGGTTCGATGTGACTTGCCAGGAATCATTCTGTAGGCTTTTGAATCCACTTCCATCTCTCCCACCACAAAACATTGTCTTGAAATAACTACTTTAGTGAAAAGTTTTGTAATTTTCACACTAATTCAGTAATATGACACATGCAACTAGGAAAGTTAAATATGTCAATAGTATTGTAATAGCTATGTACAGTGACAGACAGTTACTAGACTTATTATGATGATCACTTTGTAAGGCATATAAATATTGAATTACTCGGTTGTACACTTGTAACTAGTAATATAATATTGTATGTCAACTATAATTAAAATTTTAAAAATTAAGAAAAAGTTAAATATGCTATAACGGGCATTTTTCAGATAAAATTAGAAGAGTACTAACAAGGCAAGTTGAAACTCTTGGGAGGCATCGAGGAAGTGGGTGAGGAGAGTGAGAAGAATATAAAGTGAAGGATGGAAATTTTAAAAAGGACTGTGTGGGTAGAGATGACCTGTATCTACAGCTTGTGTCAGAAAACCTTTTTTCACTTGTCAACATGCTACCTGACAAAACTTTATAGAAAAAAATGAAACTGATGTTATTTTAACTAGCTCATACCACGGAGAAAGAAGGAAGCATCCCAATTATTTTTATTAGGCCAGCATAATACTGATCTGAAAACCTGACCAAAATAGCACAAGAAAGAAAACCATAGACTAACCTCACTCATAATTGTTGATGCAAAATCCTAAGTTAAATATGAACAAGTAGATTCCAACAGTACATTGGAAGAAAATACACCATGACCAAAGAAGTTTGTTCTAAATGTTCAGGGATGGTCAATATTAGGAATGCTATAAAAATAATCACATTAAAAAGTGGAGAAGGGTGTGAGGTAAAACATGTTGGGGTATTTTAAGACAAAACTGTAGGGCCAGAAAGCAGGTCAGTGGCCAGGGCATGGAGTTGGAGGAAGATTGATTGCAAAGGAGCAACACAAAGGAATTTTGGAGGTGGTGAAACTATTCTGTGTCTTGATTATAGTGGTGGATACATGCCTCTTTGCATTTGTCAATAGAACTGCACATCTAAAAGTGTGAATTTGTGGCACAGAGTAAATTCTCAATAAATTTTTACCATTAACAGATATATGCGAAAAATGAAACTGGACCACCCTCTTATACCATATAACTCAAAATGGATTAAAGACTTAAATGTAAGACCTGAAACTATAAAACTCCTAGAAGAAAATACTGGCAGTAAACTCTCTGGTATTGTTCTTAGTGATATTTTTTCTGATCTGTCTCCTCAGGCAAAGAAAATAAAAGAAAAAATAAGCAAATGGGACTATATCAAACTAAAAAGTTTTGCACAGCAAGGTAAACCATCAACAAAACAAAAACTCAGCCTACTGAATGGGAGAAGATAATCACCAATGATACATCATCTGATAGGAGTTAATATCCAAAATTTATTTAAAAACTCATACAACTTAACACCAAAAAACCCAAACAATCCAATTTTAAAAATGGGCGGAGGACCTAAACAGACATTTCTCCAAAGAAGACATACAGGTGGCCAATAGACACATGAAAAGATGCTCAACATCACTTATCGGAGAAACGAAAATTAAAACCACAGGGAAATATCACCTCACACCTGTCAGGATGACTACCATCAATGAATCAATAAACAATTGTTGGTGAGGGTGCAGGGAACAGGGAACCCTTGTACATTGTTGGTGGGATTGCAAATTAGTGCAGCCACTATGGAAAATGGTTTGGAGGTCCCTCAAAAAATTAAAAATAGAAGTACCTTATGACCCAGCAATTCCACTTCTGGGTATTTATCCAAAGAAATCCAAAACACTAATTTAAAAAGATATATGCACCTCTGTGTGCATTGCAGCACTATTTACAATAGCCAAAATATGGAAGCAACCTATGTGCCCATCAGTAGATGACTAGACAAAAAAAAAAGTGGTAATGTATGCAATGGAATATCACTTGGCTATAAAAAAGAATAAAATCTTATTGTTTGTGGCAACATGGATAGACCTAGAGGGTATTATGCTAAGTGAAATAAGTCAGACTGAGAAAGACAAATACCACATGCTCTCACTTATCTGTGTAATCTAATGAACAAAATTAATGAACAACAAAACAGAAACAGATTCATAGATACAGAGAACAAACTGATGGTTGCCAGAAGGAAGAGTGGTTGGGAGCTGGGTGGAAAAGGTTAAGGGATGAAGAAATACAAATAACTAGTTACAAAATAGTTACCGGCATATAAAATGCAGCATAGAGAATATAGTCAATAATATTGCAAGAACTATGTGTAGTGCCAGGTAGGTATTAGAGTAGTTGGGGTATCACTGCATAAATTATATAAATGTCTAACCATTATGCTGTACACCTGAAACTGATAAAAAATAATATTGAATGTCAACTGTCACTGATAAAAAGAAATAATTTAAAAAATAAATTTTAATTATTAGTAGTAATAAAATATATCCATTAAGCTCAAACTCTGCAGCAAGAATGCCCTGGTTCAAATTCTGGTGCACACACATACGAGTTGTGTGGCCTTGGGTAAGTCATTTTGCTTCTGCTCCCTCTGTGTTATTTTTTAAATGAACATAATAATAGTGCCTATCACAGAGGGTTAACTGAGTTAATCATTGCAGAGTACCTAGAACAGCGCCTGTTACTGTGCTATAAAAGGAGAGGAAGAGTGGTGAAGAAATGGAATGGGGTGGAGAAATATCTGAAGCTTCTGTGAGATCAGAAGGGAAATGAAGTGAGCTGGGTATGTGTGTGTGTGTGTGTGGGGGGCAGTTGGTGTTGGTCTTAGTGTTATCTAAATGTTTTGTACAGATAAAGTGAATGGAAAAAGCGGCAAGAAAAGGAAAGTCTTAAATTTTCTCTGGTAGGCTTTTCAAGAATAGTTTTCATCTGTGGCAGAGACAATGGCCTGGATAGAAACAGACCTGGATTCTGCAGAGACCAAGGGAACTAAAAGAGAGAAATTAATTTGGTTCTACATTAGCATGGTGTCAAAAGCAAGGTGAATTTGCATTAAAGGAGTATGAAAGTTTCAAGGCAAAGTAGGTCATGAGAAAAAAAGAGTTAAACGGAGAGATCCAGAGACTTTGTTTACTGATTGAAACCTCTATCCAACTAATTGAATAAAGAGGGAGGTTTCTCTGTGTTTGCATTACCACAGTTATTTGCTATAGCCATTCAGGTTGACTCCAAATGGCTGTGTTGCCAATGGCTACAATAGAAGTGAGAGGGGACTGGTGAGCAAACATTTTTTGCCTCAGTGACTCTGAGTTGACACCTTTTCCCTGGTGGGCTGGTAGGGGTCGAATGGAGCTGGGGAGCTCCCACCTGAATCTTTATTACTGGCCTCATTTCTAGGGATCACACAAGTCCCAAGAAAACGGAGAAAAGAACAATATTTAATGAAATCAGAAACTTTTAATCAAGATATTAAGTGAAAAAAGCAGAATATGAAACTATATATGGATCGACTTTGGTTAAACATATGCATAGAAAAATGACTGGAATGAAACACATTAAAATGTAAATACATAGCTATCGCCATATTATTCACTATATTCCCTGTGCTTTACTTTATATCCCCATGGCTATTTTGTAACTTCCAATTTGTACTTTTTAATCCCTTACCCTTTTCCACCCATACTCCCAACCCCCTTCCAATCGGGCAACTATCAAAATGTTTTCTGTATCTATGAGTTTGATTCTGTTTTGTTTGTTAATGTTGTTTTTTACCTTCCACATATAAGTGAAATCACATTGCATCTCTCTTTCACTCCACTCAAGACAATACCCTCCAGGTCCATCC